>NW_027506930.1:587500-602500 GCF_052324685.1 Brachyhypopomus gauderio | reverse complement strand
AAGGGCAGGGACTTAATCAACGCGAGCTTGTGACTCACGCTTACTGGGAATTCCTCGTTCATGGGGAATAATTGCAATCCCCAGTCCCAATCACGATTGGGTTTCAGCGGATTACCCGCGCCTCTCGGCGAAGGGTAGGCACATGCTGAGCCAACCATTGTGGCGCGCGTGCAGCCCCGGACATCTAAGGGCATCACAGACCTGTTATTGCTCCATCTCGTGTGGCTGAACGCCACTTGTCCCTCTAAGAAGTTGATGCAGACCACGGAGGGCCGCATAACTAGTTAGCATGCCGGAGTCTCGTTCGTTATCGGAATTAACCAGACAAATCGCTCCACCAACTAAGAACGGCCATGCACCACCACCCACAGAATCGAGAAAGAGCCATCAATCTGTCAATCCTTTCCGTGTCCGGGCCGGGTGAGGTTTCCCGTGTTGAGTCAAATTAAGCCGCAGGCTCCACTCCTGGTGGTGCCCTTCCGTCAATTCCTTTAAGTTTCAGCTTTGCAACCATACTCCCCCCGGAACCCAAAGACTCGTGGTTTCCCGCACGCTGCCCGGCGGGTCATGGGAATAACGCCGCCGGATCGCGGGTTGGCATAGTTTACGGTCGGAACTACGACGGTATCTGATCGTCTTCGAACCTCCGACTTTCGTTCTTGATTAATGAAAACATTCTTGGCAAATGCTTTCGCTTTCGTCCGTCTTGCGCCGGTCCAAGAATTTCACCTCTAGCGGCGCAATACGAATGCCCCCGGCCGTCCCTCTTAATCATGGCCCTGGTTCCGGAAACCCACAAAATAGAACCGGAGTCCTATTCCATTATTCCTAGCTCAGGTATTCGGGCGAGTAGCGGCCCGCTTTGAACACTCTAATTTTTTCAAAGTAAACGCTCCGGACCCCGACCGGACACCCAGCCAAGGGCATCCGAGGGGCACCGGGAGGCAGGGTCTGGGACAGGCGGTGGCTCGCCTCGCGGCGGACCGTCAGCCCACTCCCGAAATCCAACTACGAGCTTTTTAACTGCAGCAACTTTAATATACGCTATTGGAGCTGGAATTACCGCGGCTGCTGGCACCAGACTTGCCCTCCAATGGGTCCTCACCCATGGGTTTAGGATACGCTCATTCCGATTACAGGGCCTCGAAAGAGACCTGTATCGTTATTTTTCGTCACTACCTCCCCGTGTCGGGAATGGGTAATTTGCGCGCCTGCTGCCTTCCTTGGATGTGGTAGCCGTTTCTCAGGCTCCCTCTCCGGAATCGAACCCTGATTCCCCGTTACCCGTGGTCACCATGGTAGGCGACTATAGTACCATCGAAAGTTGATAGGGCAGACATTCGAATGAGACGTCGCCGCCGCGGAGGGCGCGCGATCGGCCCGAGGTTATCTAGAGTCACCAAAGCGGCCGGGGGGCCCGCGCCCCGCCGGATGGGTTTTGGATCTGATAAATGCACGCATCCCCCAGAGGGGTCAGCGCTCGTTTGCATGTATTAGCTCTAGAATTACCACAGTTATCCGAGTAACGTGTGGAGCGATCAAAGGAACCATGACTGATTTAATGAGCCATTCGCAGTTTCACTGTACCGGCCGTGTGTACTTAGACCTGCATGGCTTAATCTTTGAGACAAGCATATGTTACTGGCAGGATCAACCAGGTAGCTGCACCGCGGTGGTGAAAGGGACACCAGCTAACGTCGCGGCCACCTCGGCGTGCTCCATCCCCCGGGCAGGGTCAGGGGCCCACCTCGGTACCGGACGCCCACCATCGGTGCAGCAGGGGTGCGCCGTCAGCGTGGGGGAGAGAGCCCTCGTCAGCTCCCAGCACGCGCGCGCGCTACTGTGGGACGTAACCGAGAAATGAGTGATTCCGTGACCAGGCGGGGTGAGGCCAAGCATGTGTTGAACTAACCCGATCCACTGCTGGCTCTCACCCGTACACCATGGACGCCGATAGCGGACACCTGTGTAGACAGACCGGCCTTCAACGCTTCCCTCAGACGGTTCCGGGTGAGGATCGTGTCTTTTCAGACCGAGGCCCCCCCATAGAGGCATGCCCGCTGGTTTGGGGAGGAACTACCCGGGCGGCACAGAAGGCTTCAACCCTAGGCCCAACCCAAGGCCTGTGTCTCGGTCATCATGATCATACCGAGGCTGCCGACCTCCCATCCTGAAGGAGCGCACACACCTCATGGGAGAGTTTTTGATAGGTATGTCATGTTGAGGCTGCCGTCCTCAATGAGCGCAGTCACCCCTTTTGTACAGCTTTCGTTGGTGAACGATCATACCCGAGAGGCTGCCGACCTACCCGTCCTGAAGGAGCGCATCCACCTCTCGCCCTATTCCTGTACCTAGGTATGTCGCACCGAGGTTGCGGCTCTGAGCAATATATAGGATATGAGCTCGCACCTCATTGTACATTGCGCATTGGTTTGACCGGTTGTCTTTCTTATGACAGGGAGAAACCTTAAGTGGTAACCCGAGAGCCTAACCCCTGGCGGGCATCGTATGCCAATAGATCGGGAGAGCTCCGAACGCCCTCGAGATTGACGCTCTCCCTAAAAACCTGCTGGTAGGTTTTTGCAATCCACCGTACGCGTTTTCCTCCACGGCCGGGGAGGTTCTCGCCAGCCATGCCCGCCAAGGCAAATCTTCCCTCGGACACACCTCGGACGCTCGACCCCTGAAAAGGCCTGGCTGAACCAAGTGATGGTCGACGCTACTGGTATAACTGAAAAACCCCTGGCGGACTTGGGTTCGGATAACGGTCTTAGAGCGCACCTAGGTACTGTGCCATTGGATCCGGTAAGGCCAGCCGAAACCAGCATCTTCCGGGCTTGCGCACAGCACCCTCCGGATACGCACAGGCCGAGGTAGAGCATGTGAGGCTGGTGCCTGGAGGTCGGCGAGACCTCCAGTGTTAGGGGGGTCACCACTCCACCCCTAACCGGTGAAAGTGTTAGAGTCAGGCTAATGTTACCTTCACGCACCACCTTGCATCCAGGCCTTATGAATGGGATAACCATTATAAGGTTAGGATGAACTCAAGAGACATGCTCTCCTATATACCTGCTGGTAGGTGTTTGCAATGCACCGTATGCGTTTTCCTCCACGGCCGGGGAGGTACTCGCCAGCCATGCCCGCCAAGGCAAATCTTCCCTCGGACACACCTCGGACGCTCGACCCCCGAAAAGGCCTGGCTGATCAAAGTGATGGTCGACGCTACTGGTATAACTGAAAAACCCCTGGCGGACTTGGGTTCGGATAACGGTCTTAGAGCGCACCTAGGTACTGTGCCATTGGATCCGGTAAGGCCAGCCGAAACCAGCATCTTCCGGGCTTGCGCACAGCACCCTCCGGATACGCACAGGCCGAGGTGGAGCATGCAGGCTGGAGGTTGGACAGACCTCCATAAGGGGGGTCACCACTCTTACACCCATGCCCAGCAGTGGCATTTCGGTCGGGCGCAAGCAGTGGTTCGAAGGCCTGAGAGACACGGATGTCTTTGACCTCCATCAGCAGGGGTCACTTATCCCTCCCCTTAAGCCGTCAAGGTGCATTAGAGTCGGGCTAGTTCACCTTAACGCACTGCCTTTCTTCTGATCCTTATTATGGTACAATCATATAAGGCTCAGAAAGCATGCTCCCCTATATACCTGCTGGTAGGTGTTTGCATTACACCGTTAGCGCATTCCTCCAGGGTCGGGGAGATGCCAGACAGCCATGCCCGCCAAGGCAAATCTTCCCTCGGACACACCTCTGAGACTCGATTGCCGAAAGGGCATGGCTGATTCAATAAGTGGTTCGTGGCAATGGTATAACACCTACCATTCTCAAACACATGGGGGGGGTTTACGGCCTTAGAGCGCACCTAGGTGCTATACCATTGGATCCGGTAAGGCCAGCCGAAACCAGCATCTTCCGGGCTTGCGCATAGCACCCTCCGGATACGCACAGGTCGAAATACATTACGTGAGGATGGAGGTAGGACGACCTCCATAAGGGGGAGCATCACGCCTCCACCCTTGCCCAGCGTGGGCACTTTGCTCGGGCACAGCCCGTGTCATTTAAAGGCCTGGATCTTTTCAGACCTCCGGGGGGGGCCTCACTCCCCCCCTACTTTGCTCAGAGGGAGCCTCTTACTCGGATAAAGTGTGTGACATTACATGCTTTCATGCATGGAGCATTTCTGACATCCACACATAGGGCCCTCATGCTTAATCATAAGCCCAAATGTGCACTTTAAATGGATAAAGTGTGTGGCATTACATGCCTTTAAGCCTGGAACCTTTCCGACATCCATACATAGGGCCCTCATGCTTTATCATAAGCCCAAATGTGCACTTTAAATGGATAAAGTGTGTGGCATTACATGCCTTTAAGCCTGGAACCTTTCCGACATCCACACATAGGGCCCTCATGCTTAATCATAAGCCCAAATGTGCACTTTAAATGGATAAAGTGTGTGGCATTACATGCCTTTAAGCCTGGAACCTTTCCGACATCCATACATAGGGCCCTCATGCTTAATCATAAGCCCAAATGTGCACTTTAAATGGATAAAGTGTGTGACATTACATGCCTTTAAGCCTGGAACCTTTCCGACATCCATACATAGGGCCCTCATGCTTTATCATAAGCCCAAATGTACACTTTAATCAGATAAAGTGTGTGGCATTACATGCCTTTAAGCCTGGAACCTTTCCGACATCCATACATAGGGCCCTCATGCTTAATCATAAGCCCAAATGTGCACTTTAAATGGATAAAGTGTGTGACATTACATGCCTTTAAGCCTGGAACCTTTCCGACATCCATACATAGGGCCCTCATGCTTTATCATAAGCCCAAATGTGCACTTTAATCGGATAAAGTGTGTGGCATTACATGCCTTTAAGCCTGGAACCTTTCCGACATCCATACATAGGGCCCTCATGCTTAATCATAAGCCCAAATGTACACTTTAATCGGATAAAGTGTGTGACATTACATGCCTTTAAGCCTGGAACCTTTCCGACATCCATACATAGGGCCCTCATGCTTTATCATAAGCCCAAATGTGCACTTTAATCGGATAAAGTGTGTGGCATTACATGCCTTTAAGCCTGGAACCTTTCCGACATCCATACATAGGGCCCTCATGCTTAATCATAAGCCCAAATGTACACTTTAATCGGATAAAGTGTGTGGCATTACATGCCTTTAAGCCTGGAACCTTTCCGACATCCATACATAGGGCCCTCATGCTTAATCATAAGCCCAAATGTACACTTTAATCGGATAAAGTGTGTGACATTACATGCCTTTAAGCCTGGAACCTTTCCGACATCCATACATAGGGCCCTCATGCTTTATCATAAGCCCAAATGTGCACTTTAATCGGATAAAGTGTGTGGCATTACATGCCTTTAAGCCTGGAACCTTTCCGACATCCATACATAGGGCCCTCATGCTTAATCATAAGCCCAAATGTACACTTTAATCGGATAAAGTGTGTGGCATTACATGCCTTTAAGCCTGGAACCTTTCCGACATCCATACATAGGGCCCTCATGCTTTATCATAAGCCCAAATGTACACTTTAATCGGATAAAGTGTGTGGCATTACATGCCTTTAAGCCTGGAACCTTTCCGACATCCATACATAGGGCCCTCATGCTTAATCATAAGCCCAAATGTACACTTTAATCGGATAAAGTGTGTGGCATTACATGCCTTTAAGCCTGGAACCTTTCCGACATCCATACATAGGGCCCTCATGCTTTATCATAAGCCCAAATGTACACTTTAATCGGATAAAGTGTGTGACATTACATGCCTTTATTCCTGGATCCTTCCTCACATCCAGAGAGAGGCATACCAACCTACTCTCATAAGCCCAAAAGTGCACTTTATTCGGATAAAGTGTGCAAAATTCCATGCATGGATCGTTTGTGAGATCCATAAAGAGGCCTGTCAAATCCTCTAAAATGCCCAGGGAGTGACCTTTGGTCGGGCAAAGCGTGCGCCATAATCCTTGTCTTCATTTATGGTATACCATATATGTGGCTTTCAGAAGACCCTCTCCCCTATATACCTGATGGTAGGTGTTTGCATATCACCCATTCATAAAATCATCCAGACAGGGGGAATGAGATGCATGTCCATCTGGGTGCACATTCGGCGGGCACTGTCAGAGGATCGAGGCCTCTGGATGATCCACCCCTTGGTCAAAATTGGAACATAGTGCGATTTTTGAACACAAAATCATACGTATGGTATAACATTTTTATCGACATAGAATTATTTTCGCCGAAAACTGACGCCTATGGTATACCAAATGAAGCGACATAGAATATTTTCCACTTGAAAACTTCGTGCTGCTGGTATATTTATGGACATAGTGCAATTTTAACAGAATATGGGACTCTGTGCATTTTCTGAAGAAAATATCTTGCGTATGGTATAATTCAGGAAGGGAAATAGACTAATTTCCAACAAATACTTCATGCTACTGGTATATTTAAGGACTTTGTTCATTTACTGATCTGACACTTCAGAGTCAATTTACACCTATTTCTAAGCAAGATAGAAAAAAAAACTGACAATTTTTCTTGATCCTGGTGATGTACCCGAGCTAAAGAGCATGTTTTTCGGACACTTTTATGCTTTTTTCCCTTAAAGCCACCACCTGGCAATGTTATAGCATTGGACTCTGTGCATTTCCTGAAGAAAATATCTTGTGTATGGTCTAACAAAGTAAGGGACATAGACTAATTCACTCATAAAACTCCATGCTTCTGGTATATTTAGGGACTTTGTGCAATTTCTGACTTGAAAACCTCCACATGATGTTGGTATAATAACTTTACCTCATGCCCAGATGAGTGCACCTTCATTGGACACTCCAAGTGGACAGATGTGTCTGGAGGAGCCACCCAGTGGCAAATGCGTATGGTATAACAGAAAAAATGGACTTAGTGCATTTTCTGATCAGACACTTCAGACTGGATTTACACCTATTTCTAAGCAAGATAGAGAAAAAAACTGACAATTTTTCTTGATCCTGGGGATGTACCTGAGCTAAAGAGCATGTTTTTTGGACACTTTTATGCTTTTTTCACTAAAAGCCACCACCTGCTGCTGGTATATTTAAGGACTCTGTGCATTGCCTGAAGAATACTACTTGTATATGGTCTAACTCAGGAAGGGAAATAGCCTAATTTCCAACAAAAACCTCATGCTGCTGGTATATTTAAGGACTCTGTGCATTGCCTGAAGAATACTACTTGTATATGGTCTAACTCAGGAAGGGAAATAGACTAATTTCCAACAAAAACCTCATGCTACTGGTAAATTTAAGGACTCTGTGCATTGCCTGAAGATTACTACTTGTATATGGTCTAACTCAGGAAGGGAAATAGACTAATTTCCAACAAAAACCTCATGCTACTGGTAAATTTAAGGACTCTGTGCATTGCCTGAAGATTACTACTTGTATATGGTCTAACTCAGGAAGGGAAATAGACTAATTTCCAACAAAAACCTCATGCTACTGGTATATTTAAGGACTCTGTGCATTGCCTGATATGACACTTCAGAGTCAATTTACACCTATTTCTAAGCAAGATAGAAAAAAAAACTGACAATTTTTCTTGATCCTGGGGATGTACCCGAGCTAAAGAGCATGTTTTTCGGACACTTTTATGCTTTTTTCCCTTAAAGCCACCACCTGGCAATGTTATAGCATTGGACTCTGTGCATTTCCTGAAGAAAATATCTTGTGTATGGTCTAACAAAGTAAGGGACATAGACTAATTCACTCATAAAACTCCATGCTTCTGGTATATTTATGGACTTTGTGCAAATTCTGACTTGAAAACCTCCACATGATGTTGGTATAATAACTTTACCTCATGCCCAGATGAGTGCACCTTCATTGGACACTCCAAGTGGACAGATGTGTCTGGAGGAGCCACCCAGTGGCAAATGCGTATGGTATAACAGAAAAAATGGACTTAGTGCATTTTCTGATCAGACACTTCAGACTGGATTTACACCTATTTCTAAGCAAGATAGAGAAAAAAACTGACAATTTTTCTTGATCCTGGGGATGTACCTGAGCTAAAGAGCATGTTTTTTGGACACTTTTATGCTTTTTTCACTAAAAGCCACCACCTGCTGCTGGTATATTTAAGGACTCTGTGCATTGCCTGAAGAATACTACTTGTATATGGTCTAACTCAGGAAGGGAAATAGCCTAATTTCCAACAAAAACCTCATGCTGCTGGTATATTTAAGGACTCTGTGCATTGCCTGAAGAATACTACTTGTATATGGTCTAACTCAGGAAGGGAAATAGACTAATTTCCAACAAAAACCTCATGCTACTGGTAAATTTAAGGACTCTGTGCATTGCCTGAAGATTACTACTTGTATATGGTCTAACTCAGGAAGGGAAATAGACTAATTTCCAACAAAAACCTCATGCTACTGGTAAATTTAAGGACTCTGTGCATTGCCTGAAGATTACTACTTGTATATGGTCTAACTCAGGAAGGGAAATAGACTAATTTCCAACAAAAACCTCATGCTACTGGTATATTTAAGGACTCTGTGCATTGCCTGATATGACACTTCAGAGTCAATTTACACCTATTTCTAAGCAAGATAGAAAAAAAAACTGACAATTTTTCTTGATCCTGGGGATGTACCCGAGCTAAAGAGCATGTTTTTCGGACACTTTTATGCTTTTTTCCCTTAAAGCCACCACCTGGCAATGTTATAGCATTGGACTCTGTGCATTTCCTGAAGAAAATATCTTGTGTATGGTCTAACAAAGTAAGGGACATAGACTAATTCACTCATAAAACTCCATGCTTCTGGTATATTTATGGACTTTGTGCAAATTCTGACTTGAAAACCTCCACATGATGTTGGTATAATAACTTTACCTCATGCCCAGATGAGTGCACCTTCATTGGACACTCCAAGTGGACAGATGTGTCTGGAGGAGCCACCCAGTGGCAAATGCGTATGGTATAACAGAAAAAATGGACTTAGTGCATTTTCTGATCAGACACTTCAGACTGGATTTACACCTATTTCTAAGCAAGATAGAGAAAAAAACTGACAATTTTTCTTGATCCTGGGGATGTACCTGAGCTAAAGAGCATGTTTTTTGGACACTTTTATGCTTTTTTCACTAAAAGCCACCACCTGCTGCTGGTATATTTAAGGACTCTGTGCATTGCCTGAAGAATACTACTTGTATATGGTCTAACTCAGGAAGGGAAATAGCCTAATTTCCAACAAAAACCTCATGCTGCTGGTATATTTAAGGACTCTGTGCATTGCCTGAAGAATACTACTTGTATATGGTCTAACTCAGGAAGGGAAATAGACTAATTTCCAACAAAAACCTCATGCTACTGGTAAATTTAAGGACTCTGTGCATTGCCTGAAGATTACTACTTGTATATGGTCTAACTCAGGAAGGGAAATAGACTAATTTCCAACAAAAACCTCATGCTACTGGTAAATTTAAGGACTCTGTGCATTGCCTGAAGATTACTACTTGTATATGGTCTAACTCAGGAAGGGAAATAGACTAATTTCCAACAAAAACCTCATGCTACTGGTATATTTAAGGACTCTGTGCATTGCCTGATATGACACTTCAGAGTCAATTTACACCTATTTCTAAGCAAGATAGAAAAAAAAACTGACAATTTTTCTTGATCCTGGGGATGTACCCGAGCTAAAGAGCATGTTTTTCGGACACTTTTATGCTTTTTTCCCTTAAAGCCACCACCTGGCAATGTTATAGCATTGGACTCTGTGCATTTCCTGAAGAAAATATCTTGTGTATGGTCTAACAAAGTAAGGGACATAGACTAATTCACTCATAAAACTCCATGCTTCTGGTATATTTATGGACTTTGTGCAAATTCTGACTTGAAAACCTCCACATGATGTTGGTATAATAACTTTACCTCATGCCCAGATGAGTGCACCTTCATCGGACACTTCAACTAGGCTGAGGTGTCTGGAGGAGCCACCCAGTGGCACGTACATATGGTATAACAGAAAAAAAACGATGGAGTACCGGTGACATCTTGTGGACTTTAAGAGTCAATGCGCCTTCCAAATAAGATTAAACTGTGCACTTTTTTTCTAACAGCATTTAACCATGGTATAATTTAAACTAAACTCTCCTCTTTTATTCTAAGTTCATTTGGCCATGGTATATTTTATTTAAAATGGCCTTTTTTACTCAAAGTGTCTTTTCTACTGGTATATTTTATTTAAAATGGCCTTTTTTACTCAAAGTGTCTTTTCTACTGGTATATTTTATTTTAAATGGCCTTTTTTACTCAAAGTGTCTTTTCTACTGGTATATTTCATTTAATCTGTCAGGGCTGGCTCGGATTCCACACCATCTACCTCCACCAGGGGCACCCGAGTCAGCCCTAGACTACATCCACGCAATCAGCAATGATTGGTCTCACCTGTTGCTGATTCTTTTCAATTATGCCGGTACGTTCTCAGCCCACGCAATCAGCAATGATTGGTCTCACCTGTTGCTGATTCTTTTCAATTATGCCGGTACGTTCTCAGCCCCCGCAATCAGCAATGATTGGTCTCACCTGTTGCCATGGCTTTTTAAGGAAGCTTTTGGAGACAGATCATTGCTGATTCTTTTCGGTTATGTTCATTTAAAAAGGCCTCTATTTTACTCTAAGAGTCTATGCTGCTGGTATATTTTATTTAAAAAGGCCTCTTTTTTATTCTAAGTGTCTATGCTGCTGGTATATTTTATTTAAAAAGGCCTCTTTTTATTCTAAGTGTCTATGCTGCTGGTATATTTTATTTAAAAAGGCCTCTTTTTTATTCTAAGTGTCTATGCTGCTGGTATATTTCATTTAAAAAGGCCTCTATTTTAGTCTAAGTGTCTATGCCTCTGGTATATTTTATTAAAAAAGGCCTCTATTTTATTCTAAGAGTCTATGCTACTGGTATATTTTATTTAAAAAGGCCTCTATTTTAGTCTAAGTGTCTATGCTGCTGGTATATTTCATTTAAAAAGGCCTCTATTTTAGTCTAAGTGTCTATGCCTCTGGTATATTTAATTTAAAAAGGCCTCTATTTTATTCTAAGTGTCTATGCCTCTGGTATATTTAATTTAAAAAGGCCTCTATTTTAGTCTAAGTGTCTATGCCTCTGGTATATTTAATTTAAAAAGGCCTCTATTTTAGTCTAAGTGTCTATGCCTCTGGTATATTTAATTTAAAAAGGCCTCTATTTTAGTCTAAGTGTCTATGCCTCTGGTATATTTATTTTAAAAAGGCCTCTATTTTATTCTAAGTGTCTATGCCTCTGGTATATTTAATTTAAAAAGGCCTCTTTTTTATTCTAAGTGTCTATGCTGCTGGTATATCCTCGGACTTTGAAATATTTCAACCTCGCCTAACCCTCAATTAGCGCCGGTTGCCGAAATACTTGCACATTGCAACTTTGGAGACTCTTGCAGAAAGACAATTTGAAATCTGCAATGTGATATTTGAAAGCTGCAATGCCGACCAAAGTGTACTCTGAAACCCACTACACACAGTAGGCTTATAGGCCAACCAATTATGGGACTTTGTCATTTAAATTAAAATTATTTAGGACATCCAGAGGGGGCATTTCATTCATAATTCATGCCCAAGGAATGTGAACTCTGACCCCGCTACACACAGCAGGCTTATAGGCATGGGTCTTTTTTAAACACCCAGAAATCTTTATTCTGTATAAAACAGTTACCCAATAAAAGCCTACTATGACCCCGCTACACACAGCAGGCTTATAGGCCTGAATTTAATTCCTCCAGAAACATATGGTATACAGCTTTAAGGAGGAAAATAATTACTACGGTGGAGTAATGCTGCCATCTTTTGGACTTTAAATGCCGGTGCGCCCTGCACATTTGAATGCAAAATGCTGGGTCTTTTTTTAACCTCCATAAATTAGTAAAATGTATAAAATAGTTACCCTATTTAAGCACACTCTGAGCCCGCCACACACAGTAGGATGAGACACATGGATGATTTAATACATCCAGAAAATCATCATTCTGTATTAAATACATAGCCTAAGAATGTGCACTAAGAGCCGGCCACACACAGTAGGATGAGAGCCCTGGATGATTTAATACATCCAGAAAATCCTTATTCTGTATTAAATACATTGCCTAAGAATGTGCACTAAGAGCCGGCCACACACAGTAGGATGAGAGCCCTGGATGATTTAAAACATCCAGAAAATCATTATTCTGTATTAAATACATTGCCTAAGAATGTGCACTAAGAGCCGGCCACACACAGTAGGATGAGAGCCCTGGATGATTTAATACATCCAGAAAATCATTATTCTGTATTAAATACATTGCCTAAGAATGTGCACTAAGAGCCGGCCACACACAGTAGGATGAGAGCCCTGGATGATTTAATACATCCAGAAAATCATTATTCTGTATTAAATACATAGCCTAAGAATGTGCACTAAAAGCCAGCCACACACAGCAGGCTTATAGGCCTGAATTTAATTCCTCCAGAAACATATGGTATACAGCTTTAAGGAGGAAAATAATTACTATGGTGGAGTAATGCTGCCATCTTTTGGACTTTAAACGCCGGTGCGCCCTGCACATTTGAATGCAAAATGCTGGGTCTTTTTTTTCCTCCATAAATTAGTAAAATGTATAAAATACATAGCCTAAGAATGTGCAACAAGAGCCCGCCACACACAGTAGGATGAGACACATGGATGATTTAATACATCCAGAAATTAGTAAAATGTTTAAAATAGTTACCCCACTTTAGGCATACTCTGAGCCCGCCACACACAGTAGGATGAGACACATGGATGATTTAATACATCCAGAAATTAGTAAAATGTTTAAAATAGTTACCCCACTTTAGGCATACTCTGAGCCCGCCACACACAGTAGGATGAGACACATGGATGATTTAATACATCCAGAAATTAGTAAAATGTTTAAAATAGTTACCCCACTTTAGGCATACTCTGAGCCCGCCACACACAGTAGGATGAGACACATGGATGATTTAATACATCCAGAAATTAGTAAAATGTTTAAAATAGTTACCCCACTTTAGGCATACTCTGAGCCCGCCACACACACTAGAGTGAGACACATGGATGATTTAATACATCCAGAAATTAGTAAAATGTTTAAAATAGTTACCCCACTTTAGGCATACTCTGAGCCCGCCACACACACTAGAGTGAGACACATGGATGATTTAATACATCCAGAAATTAGTAAAATGTTTAAAATAGTTACCCCACTTTAGGCATACTCTGAGCCCGCCACACACACTAGAGTGATAGCCCTGGGTCTTTTAAAACATCCAGAAAACCCACTTTTAAATTATAGGCGCACCGACATTTTTTACCCAAAAGATGGCAGCATTACTCCACCGTTTTCCTTTTTTTTCCCCATTCAAAATTATTACTGAGCTCCACAAACTGCCTTTTCTGTTTAAAATCTGTCCCCAAGCTATCTGATCCTTTGCCCGGCCACACAAAGCAGGCTTATAGGCCTGGTTGATTAAAAGTGGGACTTTGTCATTTAAATGAAAATTATTTTTGACATCCAGAGGAGGCATTTCATTCATTAATTCATGCCGACCAAAGTGAACTCTGAGCCCGCTACACAATGTAGGCTTATAGGCCTGGTTGATTGATTATGGGACTTTGTCTTTTAAATGAAAATTATTTTAGACATCCAGAGGAGGCATTTCATTCATTCATTCATTCATGCTGACCAAAGTGTTCTTTGACCCCGCTACACACTGTAGGCTTATAGGCCTGGTTGATTAAAAGTGGGACTTTGTCTTTTAAATGAAAACTATTTTAGACATCCAGAGGAGGCATTTCATTCATTAATTCATGCCGACCAAAGTGAACTCTGAGCCCGCTACACAATGTAGGCTTATAGGCCAGGTTGATTAAAAGTGGGACTTTGTCATTTAAATGAAAATTATTTCAGACATCCAGAGGAGGCATTTCATTCATTAATTCATGCCGACCAAAGTGAACTCTGAGCCCGCTACACACAGCAGGATGATAGCCCTGGGTCTTTTAAAACATCCAGAAAACCCACTTTTAAATTATAGGCGCACCGACATTTTTTACCCAAAAGATGGCAGCATTACTCCACCGTTTTCCTTTTTTCTCCCCATTCAAAATTATGTCTTTGCTCCACAAACTGCCTTTTCTGTTTAAATCTGGCCCCAAGCTATCTGATCCTTTGCCTGGCCACACAAAGCAGGCTTATAGGACTGGAAGAGCCAACCTGTGGATAATTATGGCACTTGGAAATTATTTTTAACATTATTTTGGACTTCCAAAGGAGGCATTTCATTCATTAATTCATGCCGACCAAAGTGTTCTTTGACCCCGCTACACACTGTAGGCTTATAGGCCTGGTTGATTGATTATGGGACTTTGTCTTTTAAATGAAAAGTATTTTAGACATCCATAGTAGGCATTTCATTCATTAATTCATGCTGACCAAAGTGTTCTTTGACCCCGCTACACACTGTAGGCTTATTTTTAGACATCCATAGTGGGCATTTCATTCATTAATTCATGCCGACATGTGCGCACTTTGACCCGGATACACATTGTAGGCTTGTAGGCCTGGTTGATTGTGAGACTTTGTCTTTTAAATTAAAATTATTTAAAACATCCACAGTGGGCATTTCATTCATTAATTCATGCCGACATGTGTGCACTTTGACCCGGATACACATTGTAGGCTTGTAGGCCTGGTTGATTGTGGGACTTTGTCTTTTAAATTAAAATTATTTAAAACATCCACAGTGGGCATTTCATTCATTAATTCATGCCGACATGTGTGCACTTTGACCCGGATACACATTGTAGGCTTGTAGGCCTGGTTGATTGTGGGACTTTGTCTTTTAAATGAAAACTATTTAAAACATCCACAGT